>NW_026865152.1:0-21824 GCF_026571515.1 Ruditapes philippinarum
AATGTTGCTCAGCATATTTAGTTGTGCACCTTGGGTTTTGTTTGTGGATTTATCCAGTATTTGTAGAGTTATTGCCCTCGACTTAGTAAAAACTGTTTCATTATGTTGTGTTATTTGTTCCTTGAGTGCTTGAGTTAGAATCAACCAATTTTACAGGAAGAATGATCAACATCACTGTGAAGCTATGCACCTGGGACTTTGCATGTGGATTTTTTCAGTTTTGTTAGAGTTATTGCCCTTGACTTACAGTAGTATAAATTTGCAATTTTCAACTTGTTTATACATAGCTCAAAAAGAATTTGACTTGTAGGCCTGAAAGTTTACAAGAATGTTGGTCAGCATGTGTACTTATGCACCTTGTGGTTTGCTTGTGGATTTATTCAGTATTTGTAAAGTTCTTGCCCTTTACTTAGTAAAGATTTTTAGTTTTCAACTTGTGGCACATGTAGTCCAAAAAATATTTGACCTAGAGTCATAAGATTGACAGAACAGTGGCGTGTGGGGGAACCCGTCCGTGTCCTATGGACACATTTCTAGTTTACAATGGGGAGGAGGTTAAAAAAATGAAACAACAATAATACTTTAAGATTGTTATTTCAACATTCAATAATAACAAAGAATGGAAATCCAAGACCATGTATATATAGTAACATTCAGCTTTACAAAAGAATAAAATCTTCTAGTCCGAGACAATAAAGGTAATTCCACTTTGCTACGTAAAATCTGGTTACACTTGTCAAACTTTAGAAATGATCTGGAGAATCTAGTGCTCTACATGAAATCTTCATATAGAATGTATTAATGAACAGAAAATAGTGAGGAAAATATATAATAAAAATATATAAAACATTTATATATATATATAACTACACATATTTACATATATATCATAATTTGTACAAAAATTAACATGTTAACAATTTTCAAATGGCTCTATATACATATACACGCAAAATAAGCTTTTTATTATATTTGAGATATAATACATGTGTATATACATAATCTCTTGTGTTAAATAATTGACACTTTATATCTATGTACTGATTAGGCAAAAACTACAAAACAACATAAAACAAAAATCATAATAATTGCATTGCTATCAAATCTTATGAATATGTATTTAATCATAATAATGACAATGGCATATTCAGAGTATCTCAGAATCTGTATCGATACTGACCTGTTTATACATGAGAATTTGCTAACTCAGAACATTCAAAGTATTTAAATACATAATTTAAGATGGAAGATGTTTGAAAGGTCACTGACCAACAATATCATTATGGAAATGCCGTACACTCGACTCGAACCTTTGGAAATCCTTGTCAATAATAAAATACTGACTAAACATTTTCTTTACCAATCTAACAATGTTACTGACTTCATGGTCTTACCACTTTATATTCCTAACAGTTAAGTCCTCATATGAAATAAAATCAAGGCAATATCCATACATGAAGTACATGTGTTAGTGCATTATTTCATGTCTCAAATTAACAAGACTGGCGATATATAAATTGTGTTAAAGGGACTCCACTGAGGTTTTTGACATGATGGGGCTGAAAATATTTTTTCCAGATAAATGGACCATTTGAAGTAGGTTCAAACCACTTATCTTTGTGCAAAATTTCAGATCATTCGTGCAATTCGTTTTTCCGGAATAATTATTCAAATTGTAAAAAAATTACACAAAATGAAAGACGTTTAAACGCTTTTCGCTAAACGGCTAAGAAAGGCATAAAAATACGATTTACAATTTATTTCAAAGTATATTTCTTAACTATCTTTGCATATATTTCTGTTTAAAGTGCCCCAGCTCATGTATGTAAGAAATTCAAATGTTATGTTTTTAGGCTTTTAAACCTCAGTAGAGTCCCTTTAACTTGCTAAAATGTACCCATAATATAGTCACTAATCATGTAATGTCTTGCCTAAAAGCAACTGCCATTGTACCAGCAAACATAAATAAACACAGGTGAAATGAGGTGACCATTCTTACAGTGGAGCTAATAGTATTAATTCTGAACTGACTTTGGAAAAGATTCTTGATATCAAAAAGAAAACAATGTACTATATTCTAACACAACCCATATTTTTCCCTATTGAACATAAAAAAGGACTGAAAGTGTGTAAATATGCAATAAAATCACTGTCAACGATCTATATTTAGACATGTGATGTAATCATTTCAAATATGATCAGAAACAAATCAGGCACAATTAGCTTGATATCAGGTTTGGCAGCATTTATTTGTTGATGTTGTGTTAGAATTGAAATAATATATCCAAATCAGTGATCTTATCACTTAATAATCTACATTGTGTATTTAATTTTTTTTAGCCATAAAATTACTGTTGGTGATATATATTATTCTTTTACGAAGACCTACTATGTAAATAAAAAGATGATCAAGTATACTATCTACATAAATTGCACCAAATGTGATAATATACTAGTTATGCTAGGAAATTATTATTAAACTGTATAAGTGGATATTTATGTGTCACAAAAATTTTGCGAATTTTGTAACCGCTGTAAATCAACAACTTAAAAATATTTTAATTTGATGTTTTTCTGCAGAAGATGTAACTGTAATACGTTTTTCTCATAAGCTGTGCAATAAACTGAATATAACAGTTTTCAAAACATTTCATAAATGTGCAAAATATATTATATGGCCAGAAAGGTTGGATGCCGTATCTCATAGACTTTAAAATACATATAAATGAGCCGCGTCACGACAAAACCAACATAATGGGTTTGCAACCAGCATGGATCTAGACCAGCCTGCGCATCTGCGCAGTCTGATCAGGATCCATGCTGTTCTCTTACAAACTCTATAACAAGTAGAACAAGAGCTGTCGGTAGGACAGCAACGCTCGACTATTCTTAGTGCTTGAAAGTAAAAAAAGCCTTCATTAACAGGTAAAATTTTCTAAATAAAGAAAAAGGCAAAATTTTTCTTTAAATCCATATTACAGTTATAGGCCTTGGAGAGAGTCCTACTATGCTCTCAAAGAAGAGTATAAAATTTCAACATGTTTCGAAGCCTTTATAATGTCAATGAACTTTGAAAATATTTGAGGTATTACAAAAACTTTAACGTAAATTCTTAGTCGAAAAAGGGACATAATTCTGTCAAAATGCTTGATAGAGTTACCTCCTCTTGTCTACAAGTTGGGGTCATGATGGTGAACAAGTGTGCAAAGTTTCAAAGCCATATGTCAATGGACTCTGAAAATATTTGAACTATTACAAAAACTTTAACATAAATTCTAAGTCGAAAAGGGGGCATAATTCTGTCAAAATGCTTGATAGAGTTACCTCCTCCTGTCTACAGGTTGAGGTCATGATGGTGAACAAGTGTGCAAAGTTTCAAAGCCATATGTCAATGGACTCTGAAAATATTTGAACTATTACAAAAACTTGAACATAAGTGGTTACGCCGACGCGGATGCCAACGCTCGGGTGACTACAATAGCTCTACTTATTCTTATAGAATAGTCGAGCTAAAAACCAATAGCGAACAGCATAGATCCTGATCAGACTGCGCAGATGCGCAGGCTGGTCTGGATCCATGCTGGTCGCAAACGCACTATGTTGGTTTTGTCGTGACGCAGCTCAAATGATTCTAAATAAAAATTGTTTAAGAAAAGTTAAACAAATAAAACGCAAAACTTAAGTTATCACACTTTGAGTATTAAACAATCAATATCTTCAACACAGTTCTTATGAAACAAACAAATCTACACCAGTGTTAGAAAAACAACAATGTTACAGCAAGTTTATGGCATTCCATTCATTTTATAAATGTCGTAGACAAGTACTTTTTGACATGGCATTGCATAAATATGACTGGCAATAAAATAGCTTTTTAACTACTGGTGCATCAATAAATTCAGCAAACATAACTGAATATTTATCCACATTATACATGTTGTTTGTTGCTCATTTCTTATCATCGTACATTGTATAAGCTATAACATATTATTCCTTAGAATCAAATCACATTTTAGAATGAAGAAAAAAAGTTAAAAACATCAGCTTCAAACCATCTTTTAGTCACAACTAATTGTTTAGTCACTTTTATTTTACAGAAAAAAGTAAGAAATTGGTTAGTTTGAGTATTTTGTTTAAGCATGCAAATATTTTTTAATAATACTGGAATGATTTAAACAGAAGTTCATTATGAATAATAAGTTCATTATACAATGTACTTTATTATTGAACAAACAAAATTCTCCATACAGCAAGCGTGTATAAATATGTATTTATTGGTGAAAAAATGATAAACTTAACAATAATAAATTTAGCACTTGAATACATGTACATGTATATTTTGACAAAAAATCTTGTAAGCGAAGAGCTATACTATATCATAATTATACAATAATAATCAATCATCTAATTAATATATGCAAACAATTTAATGCAAGTGTGAATTTTATATTCAACACTGCTGTAATTTCGGGACCTTGACCTTCAGTTCTAATTACAAGAAGTGCCACCAGAAATAAGCTAAGATGTCCTTCATAATTTAATATTTTCACATTGAAATCCCTTACATAACAAAGGACAGTTAGAGCTTACAAGTGAAGTACTGTATAAGTGGTTAACTTAGCCACACGGAAATATAGACGAATTTCGCAAATTGACGAAAATCGCTAAAATTTCCAATAGCGATATTATCAACCAACCTGTCGTTAAAATCTACTCTTGTATGATTCGCTAATTTTTCATCATGCGAAATGTCTGGAATTTTAAATTCACTTACTTTTTGACATGCTAAAATATCCACTTATACTTACTTGTCCTGACTGCACAAATCATTGGGTCAAAATCAAGGTACCGGTACAAGTTACTACAGTGTCACAATAAACTCTGGCTACAAACCTGTGTAAAACAGTTCAGCTATAACATTCTACATTCTAATTTCTCTGTCGGTAAATAAAAACCAATCTATAAACTAACTTGTAATTAATTTACAGCATCACTTTAACAGTTCACTAAAGAACTACAAACATTGTATGTACATCTTTAACCAGAAATATTTCAATGAATCCTAAAATTCTGGAAGACCCAACAATGTCATAATATTTATGCTATATTAGGTGCATTACAACTTAAACATTATTTAGTTCCCTATAAGAAATTAAAATATGTGAACTTCAAAACAAGAAAAAACAAAAAAAGTTTTTGTGGAAAAAATTCTTTTTTGGACATACTAAGTCTTGTCCCATAGACAATGTAAAAGAGAAGCTTGCCCAATGCTTAATTTTGTTACATATTGAAAAATTTGCAATACAAAAATAAAAATATTTCTTTTTTTTTTTTTTCAAAAAATTTCCAATCCCTTTTTAACTCTTAGCCAGATGGTAGCAAATGAATTAACCCATGTGACAGTGAGTGCAGACCAAATTCAGCCGGCATCTAATCATGGTCTGCACCATCCCTATTCAGTCAGTACATATTTTGAAATTTTCCTAAATATGATAAATGGTTCTGTCAAGATTTACAAGTCCATAATTTAAGGTCCATATAAGGTATTAAGCAAAAGGTTAAATTGTCAAAAACTGAGTCAACTTTTAATTTACATTCGTATACGGGTAGAAAAGGAGAACATGTAACATAATGGATGAAGACTGGTAAAGGTTTGGGGGAAACAGATTTATCTAAAAGTCATAGGTTCAAAAACTATATACATGTAGGGCAATCAGGAAATATTTATAACAGTCAGGGTTAAAATCGGAAATGTTCCTTAACAACATTTACTTAAAGGCCCATTAAACCCCCAAAATTATTTTTATTTTTCAATAGTGTGCTGTTATAGATTCTGAAATGTTACTCATTGCCTATACATCTTTTGCTTGTATTGCGCTTTTGGTAATTATGTAAGTTTAGTTATTGCTATTTATCATAATTTTTTTTGTATGGAAGTCAAAATACCACTTTGTTTACATTTTACTACATGTACCTTGATCAGAAATTTTCTATTTTTCATTCAGCAATACTTTGTTCTAAGCACAATTTTAACTAAGTACCTAACTTGCTCTAAATCTATTATCAAAATATTATCAAACACATATTTGCCTGTTTTAAAGAACAAATAAAATGGAAAGATTTCTGAGGCTTAATTGGCCTTAAATAAAGCTTCCGTTTTCATAAAAAACAAAAAAAAAACAAAAACAAAAAATAAAACTGATATCCTGACGATACCACTTCCCTGAGAAATAATTTTAAGCACACTTTTTGAGAAATCACAGAACATTGCTCAAAACCATAAAGTCTAACCTTGTCTGTAGGAGTCCATACTACTTTCAGTAACTACCTTTCATGGTAAGCTAACAGGAAATCCGCTGAATGTGTTTAAAAGTGTTAATTTTTGGAATATTTTGGTCACAATTAAACAATTATTGTGATGAAACAGAGTGAGCAAATGATCTGAAATTTTGCACACAAGTAACTGATCCCCAGACCTGCATCAAATGGTTAAAACATTCTTTTAATTAAAGGTCAAAAATGAAAAGTTAAAAATGTAAATAATTTTTACCAAAATAACTTATTTTGTATGCACAAATAAAATATCAAAATTTCTATAATTATGCCATGATGATTGAAATTGGGGCTGATCATGGCAATAAAAAAAATTTCATTCCAAGAAACACCTTAATGTGACTGTGTAAGATGTTAGCATACAAGACAATTAAATTTTTTTACAATTTTAACATATTTTTTATGCCAAGGAAAAACAAGAGGATACAAGTATAGTGTGAATATACATGTATATATATACTATAGTGCATGAAAACAAACAAATAAATAAAGTATATACAATTTTGAGACATGTACGGAAAGTGTTCAATTCCTGCACAGACATATCTCTAAACTGAATGTTGGTGAAAACACCGAAGGCCATAAAGTAGCAACATACTTTATTACAGTGTGTCAGTAATATATAATAGCCACGCCATGACAAAACCAACATAATGGGTGGATCCAGACCAGCCTGCGATTCCGCGCAGTTTGATCAGGATCTATGCTGTTTGCTGTCAGTTTCTCTACTTGGTAAAGGGTTTGTAAGCAAACAGCATGGATCCTGATCAGACTGCGCGCATGTCCAGGCTGGTCTAGATCCATGCTGGTCACAAATGCATTACGTTGGTTTTGTCATGGCGTGGCTCAATTGTGTACTAGCTGCCAGTTACTGTACCAGATTCATGCCTGCATTGTCCAGTTTTTCCACAAGTAATTGTCAACTTTTCCATATCAATCACAAATAATACAAAATTCACATAGTCAAACTGTATTAGATCAAAATTAGTAGCAACCAATACAAAAATACAATTTTCGGATTTTTTGTAAATAAAAATTTAGTTCACAAATACAAGGTTGTTGTAACGCTGAAACCTCATTTCTTTTATCAATTTTATCAATTTATTAAAATGTTTCTAAAATAAATATCTCAAAATATGAAATAGCTGAAATAGATTGTTAGTTGATACATATTAATATAAGCATAAATGTGAATCAAGTTCTTATGACTTACATTAAAAAGGCCCATTATGCCTCAGAAATGGTAACATTTTCATTTCTCAAAAACTGTTTATTTTTGGTATCTTGTTACAGTTTTCCATGTGAATGAAAATAATACGAATTTCTGAGGCATAATGTGTCTATAATTACTTTTTTATCTGTTTCATTGACTAACTTATATAAGTGTCAACAAGGAAAACATTGTAAGATTCTAGCTAAAAATCATTTGGTAGCAAGTTAAATACCTTACAGTTGTTCTATTCATTTAAAGTGACATTATGCCCATCCGAGTGTATAATTATAGTGAGTGAACAGTTGAAAGTCAAGATAAGTTAATGTTGTGCCATAATTTTTTTCAAATTTTTTTAACTTTCTTCGAATGAACTATAAATAATTCACATGGTCTATGGAAATTTCCCTATCATAATTCACCTGTTATGTTCAATTGACAAAAGGAGCGGGGCGTTCTTTTTATATTTTTAACATATTTATATTTTATTCTACACATTTTTCAATATCAACAGTTGGTCAGTCACCATAATAAAAGTCAATTTTTGAAATACATGGTGTATATGGTCAAGTCCGCTCACCTTGACAATGGAAAAATGAGCATAATATCACTTTAACATAGATCTTGTTCAATAAAATTGTAAGTGTAACTTTTGACAGTATTTTTTTATACAGTTTCCTACTTAAAATACATGTACGCAGAAAAAATACTGACAAATATACAGAATATTTGAGCAAGTTTCAGCTACATTTAATGACAACAAAGTGATTATAAACAACATCAATATAAACAGTCTTACTATATCAAAGGTACTCCATCCATCATTTGCTTGCTTAACCCTTAATCTGCTATATGTGTGAAATAGATTTGCCTGGTGTTTGAATTTGGAAGAGTTCATTCAGAATTGAGAGATGTTAAAGGGACTTAAATATCAAGCACAAAAAATGGGCCAGCAACAGTATCAAGTGCCTAGTCAAACTGCACAGAAAGTTCAGTCCGACCTGGAATTTCATTAAATTGTGGCAAAGTCTAACTACATCCCGTTCAATCAGGTTAAAGGTAGAAATAACCGGTATGTTTTCATCAAATATGATAAATATGATAAAATCCATAAAATGAACTACATTCTAACCCTTATACCACATCGAGACAACATGACTTGCGAATGGCAATTAAGTGCCTAAATGTGTTTCATCATTTTTATTTTAAATAAAAATCCTTCAATGACTGTTAGCTACATAAATCATGACTACTACAAAGCAGAAATCTTTTTTTATATGGTGTTTAAATAAATAAATTGCTATCAAAGTTAAATGTTTTAACACTATGATAAAATGTAAGAAAGCTGCTATTTATTATCGACTAAAACAAGCTGTAATAATGAATAAAGCACCTAGGGGGAAGTAAGCGTACATGTACTAAGGAAACTTCTCTTACAAAGTTATTTTAACATGTTTACTTTATAACAAGCAAATTCGTTGAATTTATATCCCCCGCCGAGTACTGGTTATTATTAACACAACAACTGAAGACATAAGGCTTTATTTATATATTAATCATGGCATAAACTGTAATATTCTTTGAACTTGAAGCCTTGTACCTTCAAACAAGAAGAATTTTTAAGTTTTCACTATATACATATAAGGAAAATCTATGACCCCCTGGAGTGGGGCCAATTTTGACCTCAGGGCTAAAATTTGAACAATTTTGGTAGAGGACCTATAGGTTATATCATAAACCAAATATCAAAGCTCTAGGCCTTGTACTGGCCCTGTGACCTACTTATGCAACAGACCGGAACCATTTGATCAACTTTGGCAGGGGACCACCCTAGGATCACTCCTGTAAAGTTTGGTTGCTGTGCAGTCATTTGTTTCTGAGGAGATGTTGTTTAAAGAAATTGCTGACAACGCACGACGACGGATGGTGGGGGATCACAATAGCTCACCTAGATGTAAAAACATCTTAATCTCCAGACTTCATTGCCATTTTCAAGGCATCAAGAAGGGATCTCACAATTTTCAAATATTTTTAAAAGTTATTGTAACAAATCATTTTAATTCTTCTTTAATAAAAACTAGAAATGTGTCCATAGGACACGGGTGCCCCCACTGCGCCACTGTTCTGTCAATCTTATGACTCTAGGTCAAATATTTTTTTAAAACTAAAAATCTTTTTACTAAGTAAAGGGCAAGAACTTTACAAATACTGAATAAATCCCCAAGCAAACCCCAAGTTGAAAATTGCAAATTTATACTACTGTAATTCAAGGGCAATAACTCTAACAAAACTGAAAAAAATCCACATGCAAAGTCCCAGGTTCATAGTTTCACAGTGAGGTGAATCATTATTCCTGTAATTTAGTGATGTTGATCATTATTCCTGTAAAGTGGGTCGATTCAAACTCAAGCACTCAATGATCAAATAACAACATAATGAAACAGTTTTTACGAAGTCAAGGGAAATAACTTTACAAATACTGGATAAATCCACAAGCGAAACCCCAGGAACAAACTAAATATGCTGAGCAACTTTCCAATAAGGTTTAATGACTCTATGTCAAATCCTTTTTGAGTTACATGCGACACATGTTGAAAATTGCAAACATTTTCTAAGTCAAGGGCAATAACTCTAAAAATACTAAATAAATCCAGACGAAAATACCCAGGTGCACAACTACACATGCTGATCAACATTCCTGTAAAGTATCATGACTCTAGGTTAAATACTTTTGAGTTACATGCGACACAAGTTGAAAATTGCAAAATTTTACTAAGTCAAGGGCAATGACTCTAAAAATACTAAAAATATCCGGACGAAAATACCCAGGTGCACAACTACACATACTGATCAACATTCCTGTAAAGTTTCATGACTCTAGGTCAAATACTTTTTGAGTTACATGCGACACAAGTTGAAAATTACAAAATTTTACTAAGTCAAGGGCAATAACTCTAAAAATATTAAAAATATCCAGACGAAAATAACCAGGTGCACAACTACACATACTGATCAACATTCCTGTAAAGTTTCATGACTCTAAGTTAAATACTTTTTGAGTTACATGCGATACAAGTTGAAAATTACAAAATTTTACTAAGTCAAGGGCAATAACTCTAAAAATATTAAAAATATCCAGACGAAAATAACCAGGTGCACAACTACACATACTGATCAACATTCCTGTAAAGTTTCATGACTCTAGGTTAAATACTTTTTGAGTTACATGCGATACAAGTTGAAAATTACAAAATTTTACTAAGTCAAGGGCAATAACTCTAAAAATACTAAAAATATCCAGACGAAAATACCCAGGTGCACAACTTCACATGCTGATCAACATTCCCATAAAGTTTCGTTGAATTCCAGCCATTAGTTGCAGAGAACTACTCCGGAAACGAAATTCTGACAAAATTTTACTGAGTCAAGGGCAATAACTCTAAAAATACTAAAAATATCCAGAGGAAAATACCCAGGTGCACAACTTCACATGCTGATCAACATTCCCATAAAGTTTCGTTGAATTCCAGCCATTAGTTGCAGAGAACTACTCCGGAAACGAAATTCTGACAAAATTTTACTGAGTCAAGGGCAATAACTCTAAAAATACTAAAAATATCCAGACGAAAATACCCAGGTGCACAACTTCACATGCTGATCAACATTCCCATAAAGTTTCGTTGAATTCCAGCCATTAGTTGCAGAGAACTACTCCGGAAACGAAATTCGGACGGACGGACGGACGGACGGAAGGATGGACGGACAACGCCAAAACTATATCCCCCTCCCGATTCCATCGGCGGGGGATAATTATACCTTGAGTTAAGTTGTAAGCAATTTGTTAAATCAATTTTAATATTTTTTAATCAAAATTGTCTCTTCATCAATAGGTTAAATGTTTAGAATTTACACAAGTATTACACATACAATGATTATCTGAAACTCCAATTTACCCTACTGTCACTTTGTTCATAATTCATATCAATATGATCAATTTCGATCTTTATTGTCATGTCAGAGGCATTAATAACCTGAACACTCCCTCATTATCCAAAATTTTACTGTTTAACATACATACATGTACATGACTGTTTAAACAAGAACTGCCACTGTCATGGCGTGAATACCCCCGCATACCACCGAGTTATTGGGCGGACAAGCTTTTTTTTAGTCAAGGCCCCTGTGACCTTGACCTTTGACCCAGTGACCTCAAAACCAATAGGAGTCATCTACTAATCATGACTAACCTCCATGCCAAATATGAAGACTGTGGGTCAAAGGAATCTCAAGTTATTGGGCGGACAAGCTTTTTAAAGTCAAGGCCCCTGTGACCTTGACCTTTGACCCAGTGACCTCAAAATCAATAGGGGTCATCTACTAATCATGACTAACCTCCATGCCAAATATGAAGACTGTCGGCCACAGGAATCTCAAGCTATTTGGTGGACAAGCTTTTTAAAGTCAAGGCCCGTGACCTTGACCTTTGACCCAGTGATCCCAGAATCAATAGGGGTCATCTACTAATCATGACTAACCTCCATGCCAAATATAAAGACTGTGGGCCAAGGGAATTGGGCGGACAAGCTTTTTAAAGTCAAGGCCCCTGTGACCTTGACCTTTGACCCAGTGACCCCAAAATCAATAGGGGTCATCTACTAATCATGACTAACCTCCATGCCAAATATGAAGACTGTGGGCCAAAGGAATCTCAAGTTATTGGGCGGACAAGGAAAAACCGACGGACAGCCGGATGGGGAGACGTCCGGACGGACAAGCTGATTCCAGTATACCCCCCTTACAACTTCGTTGTGCGGGGGTATAAAGATCATTAATGCTGTTCTTTAAATAGTAAATATAAATAAACTGACAAGAGACATTTATTCTAAATTTACTAAACAGGTTCAAGAAATGATCACATGAAATGACAACTAACTATTAGCTTCATAACAAAAATCTGATGCTACATGTATTTCAACAATCTTCATGTGACTGATTTGATATCCTAAGAATTTTAACCTATATTTTGATAGAAGTTGGCCAATACAAAAAACATTATTGGCTATAATTTGATTAAAAAATAAAACATTGTTGTCTTTTTATTTATAGTTTTCTATGTAATTATTCACCTGAATTAAAAAAAGAATGCCACACATGGCATACATTTTCTTTTGTTTTTCACTCAATGATTACTGATTACTTGAATAAATTTATCATATAAAATGTTGTTATTTGAAACCTCATTCTTTGCACTTACATAGGAATCAAATAGCTGTTCAATGAATACGTATATCTTCCTGACATTATAAATAACTTAATTGTTATCATAATAGATCTCATACTATGGTACAGCTCAAGATTGATACATTACATGTATACATCACAGATTTTTCATAACCACAAATTCAAACTCTATTGAGAGAGGTTCCACTCTGACGTCGAACATTCCAATTCTGGTCAATTTGCCTTAAATTTGATATGTGAACCTTATTAAGCTGCATCTCAACTTGCTGCGGGAGTTGCCATGATGTTACTCCATCGTCGCTCTGATAGAAAAGTTTTCCCCGAGTTAACGGGTCTTTACTTAAATGCACCGTCCAGCCCATAGGTAACTCTGCCAAATTTCTAGGAATGCCACATTCACACCGTTCACTAGATTTTAAAACGTCTTTAAGTTTTTCTGAAATATCTTCAGAAACGTCTCGAGCTCTTGAGTAACCATACGCTCCGCCATCCTCTTTCTTCTCTGGTGCTTCAGGAAGTGGTAATGGTGGTCTATTGCCTATGTCATTATTAGGTAAAGTATTAACATGTGAACTGTTTGAACCCCAGGTGCCACTACTAGAGTCCGTACTCTGAGTTCGGTTCAATGGTCGAACAGGTAATGGTGGAGGAATACCCTTTAAGCTGTCAAATGATCGCTCAGATGTTCTACTACTTATACTCAAACTTGACAAACTATTTGTGCGATTTGATTGAAATCTGCCACTACTTGATCCATTTTGTTCCGTATATAAATTAGCATTTACATCAGATCTATAAATAGGATTCAGAAAATACACATTGTTCACATTTTCTAAATTTTTCACAGGGTTTTGCTTATAATAATCAATTAGCTGATCAACGCTATCAAACTTCTTTTCGACAACAAGGAAGTACTTCCAACAGCCCCGGGAAGCATCAAACTCTATCTGGATGTGGGTATGCCGTACACTTTTATCTGGTACTCTGTTAAAAAAAAATAATATATATATAAGACACTATAAAAGTTTTTATTACAACATAGCTATGAAAATATCATTCTCAATAATTGTAATATACATTCAAATAAAAAAATAAAATAGATTCTTACTTTTTTTAAAACAGGCTCATTTTCCAAAATCATCAAAATACTTTAGTTAAACAAACCTGCCTCTTTAATGTTGTTGACATGAACACCATATGTATGTGTGTCTGAGTGATGTAAAAGAATTATCACCACAGATTAAAGAGTGAAGAATGTTTCATATAGGTTTTATAAAAAATTGGAATCTTCTTATTTATAAATCTTGTTTGATCGCTACCCTCTAATATAATAGATCAATTTGTTTCAATTTTAAATCTTCTATGGATTTATTGCATTAATTTTTTGATGCTTATTCTATTACTTATTTCAGTAGTTACAAATGTATAAAAGTGTAAGTAAAATGGAGGTGGCATCATTAAGAAACTCGTCTTGAAAATAACAATTAACATTTAATGATTTAAATCTATTTTCTTATACATTTGTATTTAGTTTTTTAAAAACTGTTACTCCAACTAATATTTAACAAGAGCTGTCAGTAGGACAGCGTGCTCGACTTTTCTCAGTGCTTGATAGTAATGGGGCATCATATTGCATACAGTATTTTCCTCCTGTACACAAGTTGAGATTATGATGGTGTACAAGTGTGCAAAATTTCAAAGCCATATGTCAATGGATTTTAAAAATATTTGAGTTGGTACACAAACTTTAACATAAGTGGTTACGCCGATGCTCGAGGTACCAGTACTCCTTATTCTTTGAATAGTCGAGCTAAAAATTGTACTAAGGTTATAAAACAAGGACAAAAATAAGGCTATACATACAAGACGGAGGCAGTGAGGAGGTCTCTATTTCTGTTGCTAGGTCGCAGTAAGAATGATCCAGATTTACCCTTAGATTTCTTCTTTATAAAATGAGAAACCTACACAATAAAGAATATTCTAAATTAGTACCTGTTAATACAAGCTTGTAAACAATGAAAAACAGGATGTGGGGTTCATTCAGTTACAAATTAGTTGTATAGTATGTCAAGAAGTTAAGAATATATTCTACGCAACTTTAGATATTTTAGTTAATTTGAATACAATAACAAAACATACATGTATGCAGGTCTCCAATACCGATTTGTAAAAGTTTCGAATTAAATATACTGCTTTAAATGCTGTGTGTTAAAGTCTCACAGGGATGCTTTATTTATCAAGATGGTAAGATATCCACCTGGCTTATTGAAGAATGTTGTTACATTACTGTGTATGTAGTTTACATCCTAATGTAATTCAATAAATCATTACTGTGATAACCTAATGGAAGTTACAAGTATTTCAAATATCTCTGGATTCCAACACCATTTTTCATTTTTTTCCCCTTCAGATTGCTAGATCATTTTATACATACATGTACATGTATTAGACTCAGATGTACAATACAATCCTGTCCACAAATAAATGAAATCACTGTACCAAGTCTATCAATTACAAGCACTATCAATTACAATCACCTGCTACATCTGATGCACATCTCAAGAGCCTATATATACATGTATTTTAACTTTAACCTTTCTTGCAAAAATAGAAAAACACTGTGCCTTGTTTGAAATATAGGATATCTATAATAGTAAAAAATGATTCACTATTTAAATATGGCTTTATTATTCAATTAGGAAGAATAATATTCAATTAACAATAGTAAATAATTAGGTTATGACTTACATCATCTACTGACTTAAAATGATCATGAAAATATGGCAATGTTGTCCAATTGTCTCTCAGCATATCCCTTGTTCTATCAGCCATCTTTCATCCTGACCTCTACACAATGTACACACCTGAAATATTTCATAACAGATATTAATTTACTACATCCATTTATGGCTTGTGTTTCTCTAAGCAAGTGAGTTTCTATACCACATTATAATATGCATGTATAACAGTGAGTTCAGGGGTCACATAGAGTTGAAAATGTTTAAAACCACTTGTCACAGCTTTGCATGTATCAATTTTAAGAGCATCTTGAAACATATTGGAGCCAATTTCCTGAAACTGTATCTAAGATACAAGCATGTATCAAATTATTAATGACAGTCTGACCCTTACATATCTATCACTTGAATCAAATAATCATCATATTTTCCAGTTTACAAAAAATACTATATATTTCTCAATGAAATTTGGTTGTTTTATATGAATGTGAAGACATCATGTTTAACACTAAACACATGTAATTTAATTATGTTTAAAACAGTTTATCCTCAACACTATAATATCAATTTTTCTTAATTTGAAATAACATTCTAGAATAAATACTTAAGTAACGTGACATTATCTTTAAATTTGTTTTAATTCATTGAAAATTTGTATTGAAAATGTATTGTTCATGCATTTCTTTGTATGATTATACAAGTCAAAATAAAATAATGTTCTGATCTGCAATTCAACATTAACATTAGTTTACCCTTTACCCATCAAATGTCTTGTGTTTGCTTACTTTGAATGGAAATTTAAATATCCAATGTACATGTAACCTTAAGTAATAATTATGTGTGAGTTTAGCTGACATATGTATGGGTTTGTTAAAAGTTGAAGCAATCTGTTATGGTCAATTATGCTCAATGTGGAAAACTCTTCTGAGAATGAGATGTTGTAATAGTTATTCTGGGATGGGGTAAACCTAAGCTATAGCTCAGCATGGGGGCATATAGATAGGCCCTCTCTAAAGCAGTGAGATAACGTTCTATGGCTAGTTTTACATTAGTGATTTGGTACATCAAGCAGCCTCTACAATTAACAGGATGAATTTATATTTGGCGTCATTTAACCTGTAATAGTGATTAACCTTTTACCCCATGAGCATATTGCGAAAAATGGCCATTTTCATTTAAAAGCCTCCTGTAACAAGTTCAAACTGCTATGAAACTATGAAAAGTGCTTCCTGTTACCATGGCAATAGGGGGACCTCTCAAAATTGCCAAAAATCACTATTTTGCATTGTTTTTTTCCATCAAAACTGATTTCAAAGTGCTGCAACTTCTCAATGAATTGAGATAGAGTAAAAGGCTTTTCAGCGTCGGTTACTAGTTACCCTAAGATCGACCTGAGGCCATTTTTAGCCTGTCACATGTCAAAAATTTTCTTGGCGATGAGGGGGACTCTGCCCCCCCCCCCCCCCCCAAACAGAAGGGGGTATATCCCCCTTCTGGCAACCCCCTGATGTAACTTTTGGTCAATGGATGGGGGACGGCGCCGAAAAAGTGGTCACTTTTTTTAACAACATTTCTCAACGAAAACTAGTGTTTGGGGCCTAAATAGGGCATTTTTTCACTGTTTGAGGCCGCAAAAAAGGGGGGGGGGCAAAAAGCTGTGGAAACACGCTTATATGAGGGAAAAGGTTAAGGGTCTAGCAACTGGGTAATGCTGGGGTGTTTTAATGATGTACTGATATGGTAAAATCTGAATGTCCGTAATTACAAAGCAACCTTCCTGATGATAAAGATTTAAGATAAGCATCCATAAAGCCAGAATAAATCCATTATTACATGTATAGTATCATAATTCATAGTTACATACATATGTACATATACTTTTTACTTGTCAGGTAACTCTGGTGCCTGACCAGTACTTAACTATATATAATTTAATTCAACAAAAATAAACACAGCTAGACTATTCAATTTATCTTTTGGCCGACAGTTCAAACCTGTGTGACTTAAACAAAGTCCTTTAGTCCTAAAGGACATATATACGGTAATCACCATCTAAATGTCACAGTAGCCACTTTAAAGTTTATCTGGGCTCAACAATTAACCATTAGTATTTTAATTTTTATATCAGGAACTAGACATTTCACCCCTTAAATTTTGAAGACACTTCACCCCTGATCTTTAATATTCTTCTAAAGTAAATATTTATATTATAGAGAGCTTGAAGAGCAGGCCCTTCCAAAGCGAGCATTATGGTAAGGCCAGTATCTTCAAGTGATGGTTTTGAAAACTTTCGCCATAAATACTGCAAAATTATGGGTAAAAGTTTGCCTGCTCTCTTCATTGGAGGTTCTTTGGTTCCCTGTCTTATATTTGAATCATGCCAGGAATCAGTACCAGCAGGTTACCCACACTCATAATTGTTTACCAATACCAAAGCATGCTAGGGAACAGTTTTTTTCTGGTTTTCTGTCTCATTATATTTCCCATCAAAACCATTTGGAACCCTTTGCAAATTACCATTTATTTAAATGCGAAGTTTCGAGAATTTTCAGTTTCCCGAAATTGGACTCTTACATGTAGCCGATCATGTGCGTTTGATGAATTAATCATCAAGTGCATAAACGTTTGACTGATTCAATTATTGTGTGGCCCAAAGTGTGCAGGTGACTGTTCTAAGGGTTCTAATGTCAACCCAACACTTAGGTAACATTGTGGTATACCGTGGTATCTTGTTAATACCGTGGTATACCGCAGTATGTTTTTTACTCGCGGTACCCGTGCAGAAAATATTTCCTGTTCTCAGGAAGTCCCAGGAAATCCCAGGATTATCCCAGGATTTGTTTGCTACCTCTTAACAAAAGTCCTGTTTATAGGATATCTCAAGACTTTTGAACATACTGAACAGGACAAAACAGGAATTGTCAGGACTTAAATCTTACCAACAGGAAAAAACAGGAAATCTCAGGACTTTTATTTTCAAATATGTCCTGAGGACAGGAATTATCAGGACTTCATTTATAGTGAAGTCCTTTAGTCAAAGACAAGAAAGATATTTTCTTAGAAGGCCTTTCTGTAAAGTGAAAAGTAAGAAGTCTTGTTAATTCCTGTTCTTTAGACAGAGGAATAAATGAAATAACTTTTGTGAGACTTTTTATTACTGAGCAAAGCTGAAAAAAATGCTAAGTATAAAAAATGAGAAAAATTGATAAAATATATTGAAGTCGGTTTGTAATAGTTTTCTTTAACACAATGGGTATCAAAATACTCAGAATTTAAAATTCTATAATCTTAGACCTTAATCACAAACAATTAAGAAAAAATTGCTAATTGATTTTATTCACAGCAAGGAAATTATTTTTTTTCATTTAATAAGATATTGTAATAGGGAAAATCAAATATACATGTATATAACCTGCAGATAATTTTGGCACAGATTCTGAGCTGAATAGGGACAGAATTGGCATGGAACCAGTGATTTCTGTGTGGACCATGGAAAGAAATGAAATTCTGTCATTCCATTTCAAAACAAAAACAATTCACATAAAAGTTACCCAAAGTATTATTCTACTCTAGTTTTTTTTTTGCATTTACAAACATTGAAATGTATATGTTTTCAACCTATTGTACTTCTTACAGTACTTTTTTCACTCAAGCTCATGCAATTGTCATTTTTATCTATTTCAAATCAAGGAATCAATATTCCTGATAATTGCATACACTTAGGACACCCACTTAGATATTACACCACGCAGATCAAAGATCTGATAAAACTGGCCACCTTTGTTCTCCCACCATAATGTGCATGACTAATTTACTCCCTGGTCATTCCTACAAATCAGACTGTTCCATGTGATTATTTTGGGGAGAGGTAACATTACAAAGTTGAATGATATGCAGAATATGTCTAGGACATTGCAATTTTTTTCTTTATTAAATTCATGATTTTTTAAATCTACTTATCTATTAGCTATTTGATGTGGTTTTTTACATTCAATGAATGTTATATAAAATGATAACTGCTTTGATTTTTGGATTAACCCTGTTTTACCTAATGATGTACCTGTCCAGTTTGAATGGTCAGCTAGAAGCTTGGAAATAGTGTAAATTACAGAGGAGACTACTTCCTGTTTAAGCAATTTTGGAGATATAGTTTTGTTTAAGATGTTAAGGTGTTTAAGTTTAACAAGCAATTATCATAGTATTGCAAGCAATCCATAAGTCCCCTACCGGTAAGAGCCCAAGCAACATTCTGAAGGGCCATTCACTTAGGTTCCTATTTAAAGTAAATTTGTTGAAAAAGTTCTTTAAAAGTGATCGCAGGAAACAGTTTTTATGTACAGACAGACGGACTGAAGGACACTCTAAAGTTATTTTTTAAACATCCCTGTTATCAAAATATAACATTTTTAAAATCCTGTCATGATTGAAGAAGTTGGAGTAAAAATTACCAATTTCTCAAAAAAAAGTCTAAGTTCAAAAGGGGCATAATTCTGGAAATAGTCTTGCTAGAGTATTGAACACTCACAAATGTTGAGTGACAATAAGAAACATTTATAAGAAGTTTGAAGTAGATACATTCAGAAAAAGAAGTTATTAAAAAAAACAATGTTTTTTTCATGTAATTTTAAGTTCAAGGGAGGTAATTCTGATAAATTTTGTACTAGAGTTGTAAACCTTGTCACATATGATGTGGTTGATGACAAGCAACTTATATTTAAAGTTTGAAGAAAATACCTTAAGAAATAAAGAACTTATAGTGAAAAAACTTAAAAACTAGAATAAGAAATCTTGAAATTCAGTCTATTTGTTGCCATAGCAACCAGAATTTTCAACATAGGAAGATAAGAAAAGAATGTGCATAATTTCCATACTGCTATCTACCCATATGTCAAGTTTCATAAATATATTTTCAGTACTTTTTGTGTTATCACTGGATCCAGGTTATGTGTAAAATTTTCCATATTTTCAGTCTATTTGTTGCCATAGCAACCAGAATTTTCAACATAGGAAGAAAAGAAAAAGACGTGCATAATCTCCATACTGCCATCTATCCATATATCAAGTTTCATAAAAATATTTTCAGTACTTTTTGCGTTATCGCGGGATCCAGTTTATGTGTAAAATTTGTCATATTTTCAGTCTATTTGTTGCCATAGCAACCAGAATTTTCAACATAGGAAGAAAAGAAAAAGACGTGCATAATCTCCATACTGCCATCTATCCATATATCAAGTTTCATTAAAATATTTTCAGTACTTTTTGCGTTATCGCGGGATCCAGTTTTGTGGACGGACGGACTGACGGACGGACAGACGGACGGACGGACTGACGGACAGACGGACGGAGGGTAAACCTAAAGTCCCCTCCGGTAAACCGGTAGGGGACTAATAAGTGTAGTTATGGTTAATAAGAATGACAAGAATCAGAATCACCTGGGACAAGGAGATATACAACAGAATGAGGTAATTAAACATTTAGTTACATTTATACAGAAACAGGTTATATATGTATATCAAACAATCAAGGTAGCAAACTAAAATTTGTAACCACTTCATACATTGATTTACTAACAATTGATTTAAATCTAGATTTGATTGTCACATTAATTTGTAACATATATAATATACAAAATAGCATATAAATAGATAGATTGTCTTTTTTATTTCTGCAAGTTAAAATAATGTGAAACAAATTAAAATTATGAGGACTAAATGGTACAGTTTTATACACACCTGTCAGTAAGTTTTGTGCAGCTGAATAAGACAGGGTTATCATATTTATTTATCATTTTATGTGTTGTTTTCAATGGAAAAATCTGATATTAGATTTCAAACAAATTGCAGGCTTTAAAGTGGGGCCAGACTCTGAGATGCTAGGTGAATAATGATGTGCAGTATTGAGCCCCAAAAGGTATGCTTTATTTTTTAAATAACTATATTTGACTATTCTTAATCTTTCCCAGAAGAAAAAAAATCATTGAACAATTATTTGAAACCATTTGTTATACCTTTCTTTTAAAATTCTTATTTTAATGAAAGTTGCATTTAAGTTCTTAACTTGGTTGAATTTTACATCCAACTTCTAAGCAACAAATTATTCTGCAACCAAATAGTACTAAGCATTATAAGTGTAAAGTTTCTTTCTCAATGAAACAATGGCTTGCTGACAGGGTTTAAACAAATATGTTAAGGAATCCTTCGATTACTGGTCTAATTTTGTTAACCTGCATTTGGCCATGCCACCACTTGTGTTTATATTGCTTTAAAAATAAAAATTTTAAAAAAAAAAAAAAAATTTTTTTT